>NW_021131648.1:0-12484 GCF_004193835.3 Ostrinia furnacalis
GATTTGTCAAGCCTCGCCTTTAACATTCCTACGTTCATTATCTCTAAGGCCGGTACATGTTATTCGTCATACTTACAACAATACACTTTAAGTAATAATAAAGTTTTAAATTTTCAACTATAATAGATAATAGACTATTGCATGTGTTGTAATCACATTACAACGTTATACTTAGTATTTGTTTTAAATAACGGTCAGTTTATACGGAGCGGACTTTGTTCGCTATAATGGGTTCTAAACTGTAACATTGGCCTTTAGGGCTTTATAAACAGCAGACGATCCGTATAAAACGTCCTTAAGGCGCATTATACTGTGAAAGTGCTACCACCTTTATACCTAATGTCATATTGAAGCCAGGTCTATAATATCTAGTAATAACAATAACTATTTTTAAAGAAATAAGGTTATTAAACCTTAATTAGTTTATGTATTGGTTGGTACGAAGGTCGAAGCATTTATCACCGCATTATACGCCTTATATAATTGGCTTATTACGTTCCTACGTAGTTTAAAATGAAATAAGATTGAGGCTACATTTCTGAAACTTATAAAATATTAAATGCAACTCGTGACTACGTTTAACTGATATTGAAATATAATTCAGGCACCATTATCTTAATCTAAAAAACTATAAAAAGCATCGTCAATAATAAGACAATTCATAATAAAAGCTTAATCACAGTAAAACAGCTTCATAATAAGAAAATTAACATCCCGAATTTGAGTAAATATCTTAGATACAAACGCTATAAATTTATTTATTCTTTAATAGTTTTTGAAGACATCCAATATGATAATATATTGCATATGGGGCATTCCACGCGAAGCGGGCAGGTAAAAAAAGTCGATGTTTCCGATTTCAGTAATATTTGAGTATGTTCTACCTATACATTATTATTGATACGTGTAACAAATATTTTTGTAATATAATGACTAGTTTAAGAGTTATGGGTCTTCGAAGTTTTCGACAACCGGTTGGCATGCAGTACTTCAAAGCCGATTATGGAGTCATAAAATTATATATTAAAATAATTAAACCACGGGATTTATTACTTCATTTACCGTGCTTTTTAACTGTATTTTTGGAAACGAAAAAACATTAATTTTTTCCTAAAAAAAGTGCAAATTAATTTTTTTTTCTTGATTTTCACAAAGTTCGACCCTTTCGATTTTTTTTTATTTTTTTTAATTAAATAGCTAATATTGTGTAAAACATTCATGCCAACTTTCAAAGTGGGCGTGGAAGTGGATTAGGAGCTAGACTGAAAATACTGCCGAAGGGTGGCGTCCAGCACCGCGCCGTCGCGCTGCCGCGCCTGAAGCTCGCCGCCTGTGCGCGTTTAGTGAAACTGGAAAGCAAATAAAATCACTTTTGACGGAATGTTTTGTAGATTTTTAATGACACCAATACATTTTAAATACATTTTAGTATTCATTATTATCTAAAAATTATTATGAGCCACTTAATTTCATAGGAATAGGATGCAAGCACTGACGACCGTCTGCCTCCCACATAATCGCCTTTTTTAACTAACTCGAAAGGTATAAATAACAGCTCATTCTATTTTTGTAAGGTTATTCACAGTTACGAGTAATGTAATTTATTTTTCACGATACGGAAAAACGCAACTTTATTTACTACTACTACTTTATTTTATAACGTATTTAATAGGTATTAAAAATGTATTGGTGTCATTAAAAATGTACAAAACATTTCGTCAAAATATTTTATTTGCTTTCCAGTTTCACTAAACGCGCACAGGCGGCGAGCTTCAGGCGCGGCAGCGCGACGGCGCGGTGCTGGACGCCACCCTTCGGCAGTATTTTCAGTCTAGCTCCTAATCCACTTCCACGCCCACTTTGAAAGTTGGCATGAATGTTCTACATAATATTAGCTATTTAAATAAAAAAAAATAAAAAAAATCGAAAGGGTCGAACTTTGTGAAAATCAAGAAATAAAAATTAATTTGCATTTTTTTTAGGAAAAAATATTTTTTTTTTCGTTTCCAAAAATACAGTTAAAAAGCACGGTAAATGAAGTAATAAATCCCGTGGTTTAATTATTTTAATATATAATTTTATGACTCCATAATCGGCTTTGAAGTACTGCATGCCAACCGGTTGTCGAAAACTTCGAAGACCCATAACTCTTAAACTAGTCATTATATTACAAAAATATTTGTTACACGTATCAATAATATGTATAGGTAGAACATACTCAAATATTACTGAAATCGGAAACATCGACTTTTTTTACCTGCCCGCTTCGCGTGGAATGCTCCATATTATATTGAATACGAGTCACTCAAAGGTGTTAACTAGATTTTATTAATTTGATATTGAGCGTCAAATTTTATTACAACAAGAACTGACTACAAAACTTTCATTTTTATTTATAGATTTCATATCAATGATTCTATCAAAAAAAGAATAGTAGTTTGATAAAAAAAAATATTGTTAAATATTTATGAGTAAGTAAAAGTAGAAAAAGTATATTTTGGCACATTACTGGAACAAAAATTCTACCTCGCAAATCAGTTTACCGATAGCCATTTCATGAGCTAACTAAATTATGTATGTAAATAAAAATAAATAACTTAAACCATGACTAACATTAATGGGAGTTATAAAATAAATTATATAATACAAACTGCTTTTTTCGTGAACCGTGAGTGAGAGTTCAAATATTTGTGCAAAATCGTGAGGTAAGTACAGTTAAGTTGAAAACTGAAATAGGATCACGTTGTATTAGGGACAAAGCCTATTAAATATTAAACTTTCTACATAATATAGCAACATTATTAGACACAGCAACATCAACTTCTCGTTTTGATATGTACTCACTAGTTTGGAACCTCAACATTAAATGCATAACAGTTGAAAATATAGGACTATGCAACTGTACTTACCATTATTACAGCCATTTCATTGTCGAGACAAAAATGACGCTTACCAAACATATTGCTATCACTAGTACATAAAGTTATTTTAATATTGCGTCAAATACGGTCTAATAAGTGAAAAATACGTCAGTATTATGTTCTTCCATTCTAAATGAGACTGATCAGATCTTTATATTACTTATTGCCATACGTCTTAATATTAATTATGTGTTCAATCAGCATCAAAATATTTCTTTGATATATTAAGTTAATTTCAGATAAGAAACAAATATTATGTTTATTTAAGTAATTTAGAATGGGAACATTTTGTCTATATCTGATATAATGAAGGATTGAATTCATTTTACAGTATGTCGGTCAATTTTTTATATTTCATATTACAGATATAGACAAATCCTTCGAATACTACGTTATTGGCGTTTTGGATTGCAAGTGGTAGCGTCATTTGGGTAAGGATCGCGTAGGGTGCGCTTAGGACTTGAGAAGCTTGTTCGCCCGCTGGTTTGCGACCGCTATGCGTGTCTCGTTGCTTTCGCCCTATAAAATAGTACAAACATATCAGAAACTGATTACACAATCCACCGGATTTTAATTACAGAAATTAATTGAGCTATCAAATCAAATGGCATAACTAAAATGAAATCTAAATTGATTTGGTAACTCGACTAATTTGAGATTTATCAAACCGGTGGATAAATATGATTACATAATCATAGTAATTACAAACTGTCCGATATACAATAAATAAAATTAATTAATAAAAATTGCAACATTGCACTATGTAAATACTAACAAATATAAACTTAGAAAATTATCGGACAACTTGTAACGTTTTAAAAAAGTCTTCATATTGAGCCTTCATTTTTTTAACCAGTTATTAGTACTGTTATTTAAACTAGACTAGATACTTGCCGTAGTTTATGATCGGAGTAGAAAACACTTGACATAAAATATCTATGTCAAACATTTTGAAACAAAACCCAAGTTTCCTACTGAAACTTCAGTTGGACGAAAACCAAACAAAAGAAATAAAAAATCTTCAATAAAACAAAAAAAAACAGAATGATTAAGTGAATGGTTCACCGGAAGATGATCGTAATAAAGTAGAAGGAGTGCGAGGTATACTGCACTGAGAAGAAACAGAATAAGTAGGTGATGATGCACAGTTGGAATTTCGATTTTAATCCCTCAAATTACCTATCGTGATTTTGTCGGTTAGTAATATGAGCGAAACGTGTATTGTATTGTTATAAAACTTTCAGTTATATTTTAATGCATAATAAAAGACCTGGCCAAACTTTTATTTATACATACTTACTTGTATGATTCGGAGTCAGCACAGTAATTGCTTTATTTATAAAACTTTAAATTCTAAGGCAAGGTCTTTCATTTGCGAATAAGCCGTGACTTTACTAAGCTAAGCAATCCTCAGATTATATTTTATTTACTTGCATACAGTCGCTTAAATATAGTTTTAAACCTATTTAATTCAGGCATTAAAACACATAATGTGAATTGTACAGCGTAATAAATAAAGCAGACATTGCTAATTTTTTGTTTCTTAGCAAAGTCAAGGCGGTAAAGGACACCTAAAATTGTAAAAGCTAACTGTGCATGTAGCTCGCTTATAAAATAAAGCTGTGCTCAGCATATAACGTCAATCTCATGTAAAAATATAATATACTCACGGTCTTCATCGGTGTGTGTTTTTGTATGCGTGTGTTGAGGTGTGAGTCTCGTGGTTTCAAATTGATTTAAGTACTTGCCGTTTTTGTCTTTTATGGATACAAAGTTGACTATGATCCCAAATTTAGATTTTTTTAAACCAATAATTTTAATAGACTACTTATGTCTGAAGTTGCATTTGAATATAGTTGCTATATTGTAGATCTCAATTAGGTGTAAACTAACTAAATCTAGAAACTTATTAAAAAATATTGAAGCTATATTTATGATATTACTTTTTAAGGATTAGCTCACTTCAAGAACTCGTAATCATTTATTGCTTCATAAGTGATGAAAAAATTTATTACGCATTTGTTATGCATCAAAAATTAATAAAAGTTAAGTTACATGCAATATAATTAATATAAACTAAGCAATATTTTAATGAATCAGATGTCAGTAAGCGTAAATAAGGAAGTGCCTATGCTGGACCTATACCTAATACTATCAACGTTAATAATTGTTAAATTAATTACATAGTTGGTGTTGGTTTTATTACTTAAAGTATAATTATGTAATGTAATCATTTTTCATTTTACTTCGGATAAACTTAAAAATGTTTTAAATAACATAATGTATTGTATTTACACATTATTTGAAACTAAAATATTTGTTGCCAATATTTTTTAATATGCCGAAAAAAATAAAAAAAGCTCAATGAATAATTCAAAAATTACATATTTTATTTTCTCTCAAAATAATAGCAAAAGAATGAAATGTTTCATTTAATACTAGTGTTTAAGTTATCAGCTATAATATTTGCTAGTTACAAAATACACAGTTCCAGATTTCATAGAAGCAGATATGTATGTCTTAATTTATTATGGATATGTGAAGTTTAGGAAATATATGAAAAATCCTTAATTGGTCGATATTGCTTAGAGTAAGCAACTGGGGCTTGTGAAGAAAGAGCTACATGTCAAACATAAATAAACGTCTTTTAAGTTGAAATTGTAAAAAAACTAAAACATTTGTCTGAATGATGAATTATTTGCACAGACATAAATGCTCCTATGAAAGAAAAAAGGAAAATAAATATGAGATCCGATGAATGTCTAAATTGCATTACTTTCGCGAAGACCTCTGAATTTAATATTAGTTTCTTATTTCAACCTATTATCACATATCACTTCATCCCTTTCATATTTCCATACAGAATCCATCTATGCGTCCCTCTCTGCAACCTTATTTCGAATAGAAACGATACATTTGACAGAAAAAATAAGACTAAAATTATTTTATTTTTAAGCCTAATATTACATCATAGTATGAAAACGTCTACATTGCACTATCATTTTCTAAGCATTTCAAATTATACAAAAATTCTACGGATATTTTTGGAATCTATTATCGAATATTATTTGTTTTTATTAACATATTTTAATATGTATTTAGAAAACGAACAAGACGAACCTTGGAATAACAAGTATCTGTTACATTACAACAGGAAACAATTTGAAGCAATATTGTTTTCGGATTCCTAGCATTATTAACAAGTACACTACAATGTTAACAATGGGTAAATGTATTTTCTCAAAATAACGATTCTCACTGTCATATTTTCCTAATATCTACTAATGTTTTAAGGTATACGATAATGACATAGACATAAATGGGTAATTAATATTAGATAATTGTAATTTCACATGGCATACTGCATAAAATGAGCACCAACGAATTGTGTCTCAAGAGACCACGATACTATGAGCTAATTCGCTTTTTTTTAGATTTTAAGTACAGTGAGCATGGAAGACGTATTTTTGTATAATTCGAGTTCACCAACCATTTAGAAATCTGCACGATAAGTGCAATTCGTATGCGAATTGGAAATCGAATGCTTTAATACGTCTTCATATTGGCATTAATCGACAATATTCTACTTGATAGGTAAGCACCGATGGCTGAAGGTCTAGGATTTTTTATCTTAATACCATTTTGAGCGATAGAAAGAGTAGGATATTGAAAGCGAAGATAGGAATATCGTTGTATGGCTCTTTAGTCAACTGAGGCCGGTCGAACTCATCCCGCGGGATGAGTAGACCTAATGAATGTTTTGAATCAGGCAAGTGATCCCACTGAAACATTTTATGATTTATATAGTCACGAACAAAAGTGTTTAGTAGTATATTTATGTGATTTTCTTAATATTTTAGTAAAACAAAACGACGCGACGGTGTTTCATTTTATTTTTCTCTAAAGACTTTTGCTCACGTGTGTACTTAAATTTCAAATAATACTATACATTTTCACATTTATTTAAAGTGGGATCAGTTGACTAAGAAAAAATATTAAATTCACGATTTAGTCAACTCATCCCACAGATGTGTTTAAAGCGGGATGAGTTGTCTAATTAGCCGTACAACGTAAAGAAGAGGTTAGATGTTCACTTAATACAGTAGCATGCTAAACATTCGAATATATCAAGATTTTAATGTAACATTGGATATATATTTTTAGATATATTTATATCTAAAGGTAGAATAGTAGGTAAGCGAGAAATTGTACGGCGTACTGGTTGCGGTACCATTGAGTAAATAATCCTAACGCAACATCGGTTGATTCTTATGTGTAACGTTTTTGCTTTAAAATTAACTATTATAATGACTCAAGTAAACGACGGTATATTTTCAAGGCTGTACGAAAGTACCACTTAAAATTAAACGTGCTTAGAATTGCTAATAACATTTGCTAAGTTAGATTACTGATATTGTGGATAAGGCCGTTTTACTTGCCTATCTTCTCCTGGCCATTTCATGTTCATGTAATTAAAATAAGAGAGTGATTTTTCCACTACAAAGATCGAGTATAATTATGTTGATGATATACTAAAGTGTGATATTGTTGGTATCCGCAACCGAAGAGTACTCCGCGACCACGAGACCGCGTGTGAGTGTGTGCGCTGCAGACGTCTACTTGAGGAGCTCGTGTGCACGCTCGTTTGCCAGCTCTACCCTTGTTGAGTTCGATTCACCCTAAGGAGAACACGATTTATTTCTGCTTCTTGTTCAATCTACAGCGACTGTACTCATACTCATATGTCAATGAAACGTGTGCTACAGTCGCTGTCTTTTAAACGACACATGTTATGTTAGTGGAAGTGAATGACAGTGTTACTGATGAAGCTACCTCGAGGGTTAGTCGATGGATGCGATCACTAGTCAATCTAGTCAACACACGGGTACACAATGACAGTGTGGACAGACGTAGGTATTTTGGAGAGTCGTGGACATCTCGAGTTTGCAAGACGCCACATCGAGAAGTAATATTCACAACAACCAATCAATTCTAGCAAATACTACGAAGGTCATATCAAGAAAGAAAACATGCTTCAAGTGGAGAGGACAAATCTAAGTGACAGTTGCCAGGAAAGCGAGTGACTGAATTTTGAAACCCAAAAGCAAATAGTCGCATTTGAATGCGAATTGGAAAGTCTCTAGCTTCTCATGGCCATGTTAATTTTGTGAATGTAATTAAAAATGAGAGATTATTTTTTTCCACTATAAAGATCGAGGGTATGTTGATGATAATAATGATTGTGTGATATAGTATATTGCATATAGTGTGATAGTTCTTGGTATCCGCAACCGAAGAGTAGCCCGCGACCACGAGACCGCGTGTGTCTGTGTGTAATGTGAGCGCCGCCGACGTCTACTTGAGAAGCTCGTGTGCGCGCTGGTTCGCCAGAGTTATCCTCGTTTCGTTCGATTCGCCCTAAAGAGAACAACGCGATTTGTTTCTTCTTGTTCAATCCACAGCGACTGCACTTATAAAAATGTAAGTCGCTGTCTATGAAACGATGTTGTTAGTGGATGTGAATGACAGTGTTACTGATGAAGCTACCTCGAACGTTAGTCGATGGATGCGATCTCTAGTCAATACACGGGTACACAATGACAGTGTGGACAGATGTGTTTTGGAGAGTCGTGGACGTGTCTCGAGTTTGTATCCGCGACATCGAGGAGTAATTTTCACAACAACCAATCAATTCTAGCAAACACTACGAAGGTCATATGGAAGAAAACATGCTTCGAGTGGAGAGGACAGTTCTAGGTGACAGTTGCCAGATAAGCGAGTGACTGAATTTTGAAGGCCAATAAGCGATAGATAGTCGCAAGATCGAAGGGTAGATAAGGAAAATTCTATTAATTCTATTCGCACGTCCACTTCTAATGTGACAGGCAAACACATAGATGGTGTAAATGTCAATGAAAAAACAGGAGACACGATAGAATTTGTGTGAAATTTTAACGCGTCTCCTTTCAACAACAACAATCAGATATTGAAAAAGAATTTAGTTAGAAACAGGTGGAAAAATTAACCTGAAAAACCTATTATTTTGGTAAAATAAGTTATTAGTGTATAGAAATAGAGTGCATGCGACCATTATTTTTAAGATTAATAAGAATGTTGATGATAAGTAGGAAATAATTAAAAAGAAACATACTATAGGCCATGTTATATTTACGTCCTATATTTTTTACTTTTATAAGTTCTTATTATCTTTATCCTAAATTTTTCAGACTGGGGAAAACTTATATTATGAAAATGTAAATGGTCGAAGGCACTCGAAAAAAATTCAACGTTTGTATTGCAAAATATTCCAAAGCGAAGCATAACGCGGTATGTTACCTTGCGGTTGATGCGCTCAATCTGGCGGTTCTGGTTCTCGAGCTCGGATCCCATGTCGAGCGCCATGTTGCGCAGGTTTCCGATCATGGTGTTCACTTGCCCCATGTTCTCCTCCATCTCATCTTCGCGAGCGTCATTTGTTATCCTGAATAATACCAAGCTTTCGTAAGTTGCTGCTGCTTTTTTGTATTAAATCCATAAAAATAGAACTAGTTTTTAGAAATACTGAAGATATCCAATGCGCTTGGTGTTCAATTTTCAAAAAAAGGGGATCCATCACAATTTTACATATCAGAATTACATCATGGGACCTAATGTTGGACCTTGTGGAACACCATCATTTTTACGAAGTTTTTTATGAATATGATCAAATTTCATTCAAAATTTGTTTCGATTCGTTCGCCAACAGTTTAACTGTCTTAATTTTCATTTTATGTAATGTTGCACATCCACGTTAAAAACACGAGTTTATCAAATGCTTTTGTCAAGTCTACTAAGCTTTTGACTTAAACATTAAATATCATAAAAGGCGGATAGTAAATACGTCAGTTGTTTGCGGAGTTAGCTGAATGGATATAAATGTAATTTTCCCAGAGGAATACATTACATTTTATAACTTAAGCTAATTACTGACCTGCCTATGTATCCCGCTTGTGGACCTATGCCGTTGCGCTCGTCCATCACTCGCTGCGGTTGGTTGTTCACCACTTTGCCGTCGTCGTTGCCTTTCCACGTACCGTCGTCTTCCTTGAATGATGCTCCCCTGGAATTTTTAAGTAACATTTCTTTAATTTCCAGAAATATACATTATGTTATTTCCAGTTTTATTTTAACACGATCTTGATTGTTTTTTTTATTTTTTTGTTTCTTCTTGTCTTACATATGAAAGTAGGTACCGACGACGGCACATCTAGCAAAACACAGTAGAATCTAATGTAATTGAAATAGGTGAGATTTTGCAACAATAATATATAGTTGGATGTGCTGTCGACTGTACAGCAATGTAATATTACAACGACATACTTGTTGCATGGCAGAACACAGATGCCGCAACATTTCTCCATCCCCGACAGATTCTTTTCCGCCTCGCGCATGTCCGCGTTGATCTGATCCATGCCCTCCTCGATTCTGTCCAATTGCTCTGTTCACACACACCAACAAATGCTTTAACTTCGGCCTTTTAGCGCAAATTGCCAGTAATGTGTTCAAGCTCCTAACTCTTCAAAACTTTGTCAAACAATTTTAACACGACTTTTGACTTTACTGATATTATCTTCAAATTCATTTTACACTTTAAATTTAATATTTTCAACTGTAAATTCTCAACGCTCTCGACAAAAGCCCGAGCTAAGTGTAAGACATTTTATGTAAGATTTAATGAGCTTTTATTTTTGACTAGTTAATCTCATGCAAGTTAAGACACGTTACCTACAGCAATTCTATGTCACTTTGGATCTATATTTTAAGCAACTATTAAGGTTCTTGTTATTTAAAAAACTCTGTTGTGGTCAATGTAACTTTATGTCTTACACTTGATCCGGTGGAATCTAAGTATTACGATTCATTACCTTTGAATTAAATGATGTATGTGCTGATACTAAGTGAATACAATACCATTCTCGTAGTGGCTAACACTCAGAATATCAATAAAAATTCATAAAATCTAATAGTCATGCAAACAGCAAGATAGAAGTATTCGTGCATAGCTAGATGCGTGAGAAAAACTAAAGAAATAATTCAAACGGCTCAACTCAATAAGACATTCTCCTAGTCCTAATTCACAGAGGCGAATGTAGGATCGGAGTGGATTTTGATGCAGTTTAGTTGCTAGTTTAGTTAACGTGATCATGACAAACAATTTTACCTTCTTTATTATCCATTATAAAGAAACTGTTAGCAAATTTTCAATCGGTAACGTTAAACATCATTGCCATTCAATGAACATTTGTAAATTTATCTGAACTGGCATTTCAGACAGAAGCTGTACTAAAATATGAGTGATGCAAAATAGTACTACTGGATGCTTACCGCCCTGTTCATCCAGCATGACCAGGGTTTTCATGCCCACCTCGTGACTCTACAACACAATAATGATGTCACTATAGCTCGCCAAACGAATGCGGTGAGGAGTCAGAGGCGACGCGCGCGCAGAGGCCGGCGCCGCGTCGCCCGGGACAACCCATACTCAACACAACTCAAACTGATAACTAAACAGAAACAAAACGATACATGGACATGATCCGGTGCCCGCACCTGGCCGGGCGGGCACCTTTCATGACGTTATGAATAAAATAAATCAACTTAGCAAATGAGCGTATCCATAAAGCCATTCCTAAATGAAACGTGAATGTAGCAAAGTATTGATTTAGTTGAAGAAGAGAAATGAACAAACTAATATGTAGTGTGGCGAGGAGCGAGCGGCGCGGAGGCGGCGCCGCCGACCTCGCAGAAAAACACAGATCGCATCGAGCTAACAGTTACACTCCTACGATCTAACATTGATACGCTGCTAGCCATGGATGAAGGCGTATACCATATACTCTATACGTCCAACATATACACTCGGTCAACGCGCATTCATTTCAGTACCGCAGATTACGAGAAGAGAACAGGATTCGGAAAGATAAATAAATATACCTATTAAAAAGCGTTCCGATCAAAAAAACAGTGACGGAAGAACTAAACAGATTGCGCAGCTCATACAAATTAAACTTTCAGCAAAAGATAGAGTAACAGTCTTTTGCGACAATTAGCAACGAACGGCCATCGGGCGTATCTATTTACACTATATTGTTAAAGTCATCCCCATCGAAACATAGAAACACACGCAACATCGATCTCAGATAAGTCGTTATTCAAGAGAAACGTCAAAGAAAAACAAAGAGATTAATTATTATTTTACTGCACATTCAACACAGACGTTCTCACGTTTCGACTACCCATTTTCAGTTTAACTCTTACCGCCCTGGTGACTCAACATATGAAGCGCTTGCCCCCCGGCGTCCTCGCTCTATACATAAAATACAAATCAAAATAATATATCGTAGGAGAGAGTATCGGGGTGTGTGGGTGGCGGGGTGCGGTGCGCCGGTAAGGGTACGCACGAGACGCGCGCGGGTGCGGTGCAGCGGCGAGCGTGGCGGACGCGTGACGTGACGCGCTACGGGCGTGGCGGCGGCGGCGTGCGGCGCGGGGCGGGGCGCGGGCGGCGCGTGCGGCGGCGGCGG